>NW_028245452.1:0-21564 GCF_964263255.1 Lissotriton vulgaris
AAGCCCACCTCGTTCTGGTGCAAGTGATCTGTCTTGGGAACCACGACAACTGCGGTCTGACAGTGAGGCAGAGGCACACCATGATCTGCCACCGGTACCTAAGCGTAAAAGGAAGGTCGTCCAAAAACTCAAACCTATGGAGTGTGATGAGGCTCAACAAGAAGTGACAGATACTGCTGGTGATGAAGCCTCTCACGATGACGACGAGGCAGTCATCACAAAGGTCACTGCAGCCCCACCGGGCATGCAGCAAAGAGACATTTTGACCCTATCCCGAGAAGCTGCTGAGCGTGATGATGATGTCGGCGAGGAGGCAATGGAAATGGAATCATTAGATTTGGAGTTAAGTAGTACACCAAAACCTACCGCTTCCATATTTCTTCCTCGCAAGAAGGTACCCACCTCGTCCTCGACCTCAATTCGTGGTGGTGAAAGTGCAAAACGTACTGAAGTTCGGCAATCCACATCCTCCACTTCATCTGTCATTAGCAGCAGGACCACCACCACCAGTATCGCCGCCTCCTCCGGCCCCCGAAGACATTTCAAGTCTCCAGTTTGGGACTTCTTTAGTGTTTGCCCAAAAAAGGAAAACGTAGCCATTTGTAGCCTTTGTAAGCTTCGATATAGTCGTGGTAAGCTTGGTTCTAACTATGGTACCGGAGGCCAGAGAGGTCATCTTGAGAGAAGGCACCCTGTCGAATGGTTTCCGCACCTAGAGGCGGTCAAGAAAGCCGGAATTGCACGTAATGAAAACGTTGATTTGTCATCTGCTGATGACGAGGAGGTAGAAGAAGACGATTCAAACACTTCACTTACACCCAGTTCCCATGTCAGCAGCACACCCCATGGGAGCCACACTAAGAGTGTGGAGAGAGTGAGACATCAATGCGGAAAAGTTCATCAGCGAGCGTAACTGGGTCGAAGAGATCATCATCATCCCGTAAATCATTGGTCCAGGGCAACATTAAAAAGATGTTGTTTACAGAAGCGCAATATGAACGCAACCACCCAATGACCCGTCTGTATAACACTAAGCTGGCTAAAATGCTAGCTCTGGACCTTCTCCCTTTTTCTTTTGTAGAAGGGGTTGGTTTTCTAGAATTAGTGACAGTGCTCTGCCCTAAATGGAAGGTTCCTAGCCGGTTCTATTTTGCCCGAGTTGCGGTTCCAGCACTACATGAAGATGTTCTGAAGTTGATTGGGGCAGCTTTGGAGAAGAGTGCTGTTCACACTATACATCTGACAACAGACATGTGGACCAGTGGCGCAGGCGCTGATTACATGTGCATCACTGCACACTGGGTCTCTTTTTCAGGGGCTAAAGCAAAGCTAAACTCAGGTGTTGACACTAACATTGTTTTTAAAGGTGCTCGGAAACATGCAACACTAGCCATGTTTGGTTTGGAGAAACGTCACACAGCAGAAAACATTTTGGATGTCTTTAACACAAAGGTCCTTAACTGTCTGTCCCCACTAAAACGCAAGGTTGGTTATGTTTCCACAGACAATGGCTCCAATATAGTTAAGGCCATGAGGGACGGTTACTATTTCAGAGTGCCGTGTTTGGCGCACTGTATAAACCTGGTTGTCCAAAAATTCTTGGGTAATAAACGCAGTGCAGCGTACAGTGTATTGGACAACTGCCGAAAAATTTGCAAGCATTTCAGGCATTCTTTTAAGGCCCGCAAGCAGCTGAGGAGCATGCTATATCAAAGTCAAATGCCAGTGAAAGCACTCATCCAGGAGGTGGTAACACGTTGGAACTCAACCTTCTACATGCTTGAGCGTCTGTATGAGCAGTATACGCAACTCGATCAATTTTTCTTGAAAGAGGGTATAGAGGAGCTGAGGATGGGTGGGCCGCAATGGAACATAGTTGAAAGCCTAACACGCATGCTTCGTCCTTTTGAGGTCTTCACACGTGCAGTCAGCAAGGAGGACTCTAATTTGGGAAAAGCTATCCCATTGTTGTACATGCTGGAGGACCAACTGAAGGAGGTGTGTTCTGTGTTTCGAAAAGATGACAAAAAGAAAGACTCTTTGCTTCTGGCTGAGACATTATTAGAGCTCCTACAAGGTGATGAACGTCTTCAAAAGATCCACTCAGAACAGCATTACATTTGTGCTACTATTCTGGATCCACGCTACAAAAAGGCGCTGGCAGGCAGAGCATTCTTTCCTTTTGCTGATGAAGATGTTACAAAGTACAAACGTTGGCTAGCCTTGTCAGCCAAGAAGTTTGAAACAGAACGGCTGGAAATTGAAGGAAATGGCAGTACATCAGCAGGCCATCCCCAGTCAAAACAATCCACTTCTGCACCTGTGGCTGTGGCACAAGTGACCTCTCAGCCGTTAAAGACACCGGCAACCGCATCATCTGCACGAAAGGCAGCAGAAACATTGGAGGCTGAAGAGGATTGGCTAGCTCTGCGTGGGTTTGGTTCTCAAAAGGCCAGAGGCACAGCAAGAGCTACGCAAAGTGGAGGAACCTTGGAGGAGGACCTTGAGTCGATGGTGAAGGACTATCTGAATGACTCCACAGAGGTCTATGTTAATTCTGACCCATTGGCGTATTGGCATGGGAAAAAAGAATTGTGGCCACAGCTCACCAACCTGGCTTTAAACTACTTGTCTTGCCCACTCGCAAGTGTGTCTTCTGAACGGGTTTTCAGTGCGGCTGGTGGGATTGTAACTCCCAAACGGAGCCGCCTCTCGCCCAAAAATGTGGAGAGGTTAACAATGATCAAGATGAATCAGCACCTCATACCACCAGATATAAGAGTACGAGAGAGCGTGCCGGATGAAGAGGAGGTGGCCAGCACCATAGATGAGGGAATTTCTACTCTGTCAGGTGGCACTGACCTCACCCGGGCTGAATTCGCAGAGTATGATGACGAAGCCTTATTCTTATTCCTGGACCGTGATTCCGACTTCGAGCCCTGAAAATGAGACAACGAATCAATAACTTTCTTTTTCATCCTTATTCACTTTTATTCCTGTGTGTCTGTCTTTCTTTGTTGTGCACAGTTAATATAATTCAAACTTTAATCAGATAATCACAAAGACAAGCCCATCAGCAGAACTGTCTTCACTTGTTTGCTAATTTATTTGAAGGTGCCGCAGTCTGCATTCCTCAGGTTCACAAGTTCAGAAGAACATGCTCCTCTATCCTCCTCCTCCAGACTCCTATTTCCATCAAAGCAGAGGGCTGGTTTACGCCCAATGAAGAAAGACTCAGCACTTGTGGGGGTGTTGTTCTACCTCTTTGCAGGTGAGTTGACGGGTCTGGGGCCATTGCTGGGAAGCACTAAAAGTGGTTTGTGCCAAATCCGAGGCGGAAATTTTTTTGTGTTTTTGATGACTTGCTTGCCTTTGAGGTGCTCTTAGGGGGGGTTCCGTCTGTTTGTGGGTGAGTTTCATGGTCTGAGAGCATTGCTGGGACACTCTAATCTTGATTGCATTTGCTTTTCAGGAAATCCGTCGTGCCAACCCCGACTTATGGCCCAGCTACGCAGCGCGTTTGGACCGAAGGCCCAGAAATATTGCAAGTATGAGAGTTTGCTTTTGCCTGTTTGGGGGTGTTATACTTCTTGGCGGGTGGGTTGCCGGGTCTTGGGGCATTCCTGGGAAGGTCTAATACCGGGTAGAAGTGGTTGGGACTAAATCCAGGCCGATTTTTTTTTGGGCTATTTCTGACATTTTGCTCTATGTAGCGTTTTCGGGGGCCTGTTTGGGGGGCTTCCTGGTGTTTGCGGGTGAGTTTCGTGGTCTGGGAGCACTGCTGGGACACTCTAATCTTGATTGCATTTGCTTTTCAGGAAATCCGTCGTGCCAACCCCGACTTATGGCCCAGCTACGCAGCGCGTTTGGACCGAAGGCCCAGAAATATTGCAAGTATGAGATTTTGCTTTTGGCCTGTTTGGGGGTGTTATGCTTCTTGGCGGGTGGGTTGCCGGGTCTTGGGGCATTCCTGGGAAGGTCTAATACCGGGTAGAAGTGGTTGGGACTAAATCCAGGCCGATTTTTTTTTGGGCTATTTCTGACATTTTGCTCTATGTAGCGTTTTCGGGGCCTGTTTGGGGGCTTCCTGGTGTTTGCGGGTGAGTTTCGTGGTCTGGGAGCACTGCTGGGACACTCTAATCTTGATTGCATTTGCTTTTCAGGAAATCCGTCGTGCCAACCCCGACTTATGGCCTAGCTACGCAGCGCGTTTGGACCGAAGGCCCAGAAATATTGCAAGTATGAGATTTTGCTTTTGGCCTGTTTGGGGTGTTATGCTTCTTGGCGGGTGGGTTGCCGGTCTTGGGCATTCCTGGAAGGTCTAATACCGGGTAGAAGTGGTTGGGACAAAATCCAGGCCGATTTTTTTTTGGGCTATTTCTGACATTTTGCTCTATGTAGCGTTTTCGGGGGCCTGTTTGGGGGGCTTCCTGGTGTTTGCGGGTGAGTTTCGTGGTGTGGGAGCACTGCTGGCTATATATACTTTACTTTGCAAGAGGTTTGAAGCAAATCCATGGTGGCTGAGGGGACTTAGGGCCTAGCTGCAGAGCGCGCGCGGAGTGATTTGGGAAATTTGTGAAAAAGTGACTAAGTCCCCATTTTTGTACTTTTGCTCTTTGGCTGTTTGGGGGTCTTCTACTCGTTTTCTCCTGGGTTGACGGCTCTGGGGCCATTGCTGGGAAGCTCTAATACCGGATAAAAGTGTTTTGGACCAAATCCCAGGCGGAATTTTTTTTGTGTTTTTGATGACTTGCTTGCCTTTGAGGTGCTCTTAGGGGGGGTTCCGTCTGTTTGCGGGTGAGTTTCGTGGTCTGGAGCACTGCTGGGACACTCTAATCTTGATTGCATTTGCTTTTCAGGAAATCCGTCGTGCCAACCCCGACTTATGGCCTAGCTACGCAGCGCGTTTGGACCGAAGGCCCAGAAATATTGCAAGTATGAGATTTTGCTTTTGGCCTGTTTGGGGGTGTTACGCTTCTTGGCGGGTGGGTTGCCGGGTCTTGGGGCATTCCTGGGAAGGTCTAATACCGGGTAGAAGTGGTTGGGACAAAATCCGCGCGGAAAAGCCTTTAGTTTTGGCACTTTTTGTAACTTAGGGTTCGTTAGGGTTAGCCCTAGCAGCAGGATTGCATGTGTTTCGGGGTGTTCTAGATTTTTCAAACTGAGTTCTGGGGTCTTAGAGCACTCGTGAGAATGTGTAATTTTGGTTGCAAGTCATTTGAAGAAAATCCATGGTGGGAAAGGGGGGATTTGGCATAGTTAAAGAAAGCCTTTGCCACTATTCTTAACTTAGGGTTCGTTAGGGTTAGCAGTATTTCTATTGCATGTGTTTGAGTGGGGGGGATTTCGAGTCTTGGAGCGATGCTGGCTATGGCTACTTTTGCTTGGTTGCTTGCAAGTGGTTTGAATGCAATCCACGGTGGGTAATGGGTAATTAGGGTACTTCGGCCTACTTTTACTTTCAAAGTAAGTTTTGTCACCAGTTTTCTGCTAGGCCTCGTTTTTTGAGATTTGATTGGGGGTCTTCTACATTTTTGCGACTGGCTTTAGTAAGGGTCTGGGTGGAAGCACTGCTAGGAAGATCTAATTTTGTTCTAAAACACAGTTTACAGTACACCTAGCTTGAGGGGCAAGATCCGATACATTAATTTGCCCATACATCCTTCAAAAGGTGACTCAGAGTACGCACTTTCAAAAACATTGTACTGTCTACTAGGAAAAACAAATTGTGACTTTTTGCACTCCACAGCCTACATGCCTTATATTTATTTATCAGTGGTGTTGTAATATTATATCACTTCCTGTTTTTCGTTGAATAATTACAGGCCGGGTTTCAGTCTCTGCAATGGGGAAAAAAGGATGGAGTCAGGCTTCACAGTAGCGAGCCACAATTCAGCATCAGGCAGGCAGTGGACAGGGTGTCTTCTGGTGACCAACATCGATGGACGAAGCGTCGGCTGCAATGGAGGAGTGCCGCTAATAGGAGGATTTTTTTTCTGCGGGCAACTTACTTACCACTTCCAACAGGACCACTACAACCACATAGATACAGTATCCCTTGCCTTTTTCTCTGACTGTGACTGCATTTCTTGGCTCTCTCTCTGCTTCTACATTGATCCCTTAACACATCACTTAGTCCACTCCACTATCACATCTGCACCACACATAGTCATTTGTAAGTGCTCCTACGTAATTCGCAAGTCGCAGCACGCCCCAGGCCGTAGAGGACTGGGATGGCCCCAATGATGAAGCATGTCACCAAGGGGCAACCCTGGTGAGTGAGGGGACACCTAGAAAAAAAGCAATTTCTCCTTTTCTATCTACTATACCTTCTGTCAGGTTACGCAGCCCCTAAGCGCCTACCGTACTATGAAACTACATTTCCCATGAGTAGGCGGGAGACTTGCAGACTATTTAGTGAGACTATATGAGAGTACCCTTGTATGTTAGGACAGCACTTCACTGATGCCTGTCTTGTCTTCTGTTACAGGTATCCTTTCCCTGCTGACCCTACCTTTACCCATCCCACATTTTTTATTTTAGTTTGTTATTTTTCTCCCCCGCCTAATGCCTCGAACACCCTGTGTTTACACTTCTGGGTGTTGGTGACATTTGGAAGTGGAACCATATTTGCATCGACTGGATCACGGGGAGTAAACCTGACACCTTCCAGACCAACCCCATTGAGTGTTGTTGTGAATGGATTTATAGTGACCAGCAAGGCTCTCAGGTATCTGGCTACAGAGACCTTATGTTGAATATAGTTATCAATATTTCCACCCACGCCCTGTACTGTCGCATTCTTTCTTCCACAGTTGTCGAAAGTACTAATTACTTTTAACTGACATGCATGCAGTTACAGTAGTGTATGCACTTTCAAAGATTGATGGATAGGTTTGTACCCAAAGATTTGTTTATGTTCACAATTGTTCGTCCATGCTGTGCTACTTTTTCTTGTCTCCCAAAACCTTTCCCAAAAACCCCCGTACCCATCCATTTTTCAAACCCTAACCCTCTTCCCCCGGGCTGTGTGGTTTTGATTGATGTGTGACTAAATTACAGCAATAAATCCACACACTTGCTGGGGAGGATAAGGTGATAGCAACAGGCTGGTGAAGAAATCCGATGATATATTCTTACTCTGCTTGACAAAGACCCATGGCTAATGTCAAAGAACTTCAACCGAATTAGTTATACTTTAACATTTGTTAGGCTACAACGTGGCACTGTTCTAGTGTACTTCTGTCACCTGCTATATTCTGTATTGTACCTTTGTATTGCTCAGGAGCACAAACCAGATTTCATTTTCTTTTTTTCATAGGCAAGCAACTGCCACTGTGTCACACCACTAGTACCACCGCTATGAGGAAATTTTATCCGCCCAGGATTGCCAACCTTATTTGCTGTTTCCCGTGGAGCCAGCCCTGGGCCTAGCCCTACTTGCAAACAGAAATTACAGGTAAGATAGGCGTTTGGTTGGAGGTAGTATAATGGAGTATTAGGAGAGACGAGAGATTTGATTGACGGTAGTACTACTAAAGTCCTAGGACTATTCAGGAAAACAAACTTACTGTTATGTTAAACCCCCACCCACCAGACTCAAAAGCAGTAAAAAACAGGTATGGTCAGATAAAGTTTCAAAAAGTATATTTTTATAGCCCTAACAAAAGAATCTCCCGCAAGACCCTCCCTAACCCCAACGATTGTCCTTCAAAAGTCCCCAAAAATCACAACTCCCAATTCCCACCCCCCAAAAGTCTCTAAAAAAGGGGCAAGGGACACTATGGCAGGGTGCTGTTGGAATTAGCAGCCAGGGCATCATGCTCCTTGCGGAGGGTGGCAAGTTCGAAGCGGAGGCCCTCCACCACGTTCTTATAATTATGGACCTCCTGCTCCAGGTAGGACAGTCTGAGGGATAAGCGGCGCCGGTGTGCCTTGCAATTCCTGTGAGGGGCAGCTGCTTTCTTTGCTGCTGGGCGGTGGCGTTTGGCTTTGGTAGCCCGGCTCCGTACCGCTGGAGCACTGCGCTGGCTGGCAGCCCGCACGGAGGAGGAGGCAGCTGTCCCAGTGGACGTTGTTGTTGTTCCAGACTGCGTCTCCTCCTCCTCCAGGGCCACCAGCCGCCGATATTCAGCAACAGTGGCATCCAGCCTCCGTTGCCGGGCCATTCGAGCCTGCTCCTTCCTCCTTGATGGTGTCTTGGATTTGGAAGGAGCAACTACATGAAAAAAGAAAGACATAGTCTGTAACCAATGCTCCTTAAGATTAACACAAAATGATTGAGCAGAAAGTTGTCACAGTACAAGTAGCAAATTGAAAGCACAGTGCATAACTATTGAGGACAGTATCTATGTAACCTCCGACTTCTTCATCCTTGCTCTAACATTAGTGGGAGTTTAAGGAACAAATTCTACGAGCACTATGGACTTCTATTACAGTCGACTATGACAGTACACCACTCTTATTCTTCTTCTTCTCTCTTGTTTAGGACAATTGGTACGTTATCTTATGCAAGCCGGCATAATGCCAGCGCAGTGAACTTGCACCCGAGAAAAACAGACGCACACCATGGTGAGTGAGACAGACTTGCGTTACTGTACCGGTCCAGTACATGCAGGTGGTGAAGCTCTTACTTTTCTATTACGGGTGGCACTGAGAATACTCTGTTAAAAGGGCTACTGCTTAATTAATTTAGCTTTCACCCTACAGTGCAAATGAGTATTAGAAAAGGAAAATGAAGAAGCTAAATTATCTGATTATCTATCACTTCACATGGGATGTATTTGATGACATATGGGATGACTTTAGGTGCTTTGCTTATTATTGAGTGAACAGTGATACCCCCACACATGAATGACGTACTACTACTAAACTAAAGTTATTAAGGGAGGTAGGGAGTGCCCACCGTAATAACTGGATATATGCTGTGCTTGCAGTTGCAATACAAACTACTGCTACTATTCATGGTAGTCTTTGGACAACGTTACAACTTCTTTTCCTTGCCTTTCCTACACTGGAACGGACGTGCGGGTGCGGTGTTACATGCTCTTCAAAGTAACACTTAGTTCATCCAGTGACCGTCTACTCTCTCTAGATTCACATATGCTATCTAAGAGTCAGATAGTACCATGAATGATCCAGGCATCCATCCATTCAAAGTATATTGCACACATACAGTTTCTGTCTCACCCACCCAGGCTGTTCTCCTTCCACCCATCCTTGCTTCATCATTCACCCAGCCATGCACCATACCATTTTCTTACCTTCCCAGCCACCTCGGGGACCAAGCAAACACATATCATTCTTCTTTGCCAGTCATCATTACATTTCTCGTGCTTCCACACTTACTTACACCCTTCTTTCGCTTTTCGTTCATCCCATCCATCAAGTTCACCTCAGATCTGATTGGGATTCTTCTCGCCAAAAACTTCACAGCTAAGTCGAAGTACATTTAGAGGAGGCTACTACCTGCTTTTTTTATAATACACCCGTGCAGAAAGCACACTCTGCAGTCTTCAATCTCAATGACTAAGGAATGTATAGCTTACCTCTGCCCGCCACCACCGTGTGAACCCTCACAGGCATGTCCTTTTCCGGCACTTGCACCGCCTCCTCCCCAGAGTTGTCCTCCTCGTCCAATGCCACCACCTCCGCGCTGGCCCCGTCTCCAGATGTTCCACCTACAAAGTACATTTAATAATGTTAGAATACACCACTCACTACTATATAATATTTGGTCTAGGAGGAAGAAAGAAATGTGAAAAAAGTGTACAATTTAATAATTTTTGACTGTCTACTCTAGAGTAAAAAGGTCCCTTTTTCCAGGGAAGGCTGTTGTCTTGCTGCACTTTTTGGCACAACTGATGAATGTTTGCTTTTTACTTTTTAACACGCACCACTTTTTCTCCTAACAGACAGAACCTTGACTTCTAAGAACACGAGCAGGATCAAGTTCAAACCAGGTGAGAGCTCGGCTCGACCACAAGAAATGTGTCCAATTAATCGTCAGCACTAAGCACTTTTCCATTTTCAGTTACACGTTCACTTTTATGACAAACTTGAATTTAATAAATGTGTTTACTTTTAATAAAGCTTTTAAACTTAAATAGAGTCTGTGGTTTTTGGTCATCCAGACTAGAGTGGATGAGCTAAAGGTTTTCGAATTTTTGCAAGCATGAGTCCGTGCCTCTGCCATCGGTGACTTTGGGAGCTAAATGACTCTGCCACACTATCTAGTCAGTAAGGAGATTGGGGCCGGGGTTCAACTACAAAGTCTGTTATCACTGAGGTATGTGGAAAGTCTAACAGTTACAGCACCTATTATAATTGATAAGCTAAGCGATGCATTATTTAGTGTCCATAGTTCTGTTTGTGCAGATTTGTCCCTGCAACAGTAGTAGAATGGATTGTCCTATCCAAACCAAAAGTAAAGTAGTATCTTATTATTTCTTGGTGGTGGTCATTCACCTTTTTATTGTTGGCAATGGTCAAAGCATAAACATTTAGAATACTTGAAAAGACAATATGGACAATCCCAGAGGACTACACTCAGTGCATAGAGCTATTGCTGACTAGAATGGGAGTCCAATGGAAATGCCAAATGTGCAATCTTAGTTAGCTACACAGACAGACTAATAAGAATAATCTAGTAATACCACACGGAGTCATAGGGATAAGAATTTAGATCCTGTCTACAAGAAGATCAAAGACGATTTAGAAAAAATCGAATGAGGAACGCTAGGAAAAAATAAGTACTCTATATTAAAATTAAAACTTACTGGGGCCAGCAAAGGAGCCCTCGACTGCCCGGTCCTGGCCTGCATCGACAACAGCACCCTCCTCCTCCTCCTCCTGTGTCCTCCTCTTGCCCCTGGGGGAAGCTGATGTACAACATGAAAGAAAGAAAAACAGAAAACATGGATGATATTTATTTCTCAACCAAATCAAACATTTAAAAAAGAACTAACAAAGTAACAAAATATTTTTGCGAAATAGCAAATAGGGAACGACTCCACGGGATATATTATTGACCAATCTCATGTGGTCGACTACGTCATTACTTTAGTATTGCTTGATTTGCGGACCGTCGAATTGGAAACTACCCTATGTAACTCACTAAACAAAGTACTAAAAAGGTTTGCCTAGGATTGGCAGGCAGCAGTCCGCAGCACGCAAAGTGACAGCCAAAGTCCATTGTGATTGAAGATCAGCGACAACACTAAAGTTTCCTACTACATTCACCAGTCATTAAAATACTCAAACTATTAATCCACCACCACTATTTCTTCTTATCGCCATGTGTACAAAGGAAGGACTGGACTTGAGTCTGTAGGGGCTGATTTATAAGGCCCTTGCGGCTCTTTTGCTCCATTGTTGCGTGACTTTTGTGACGCAGCGACAGCACATAAGAGGCGCAATGGTGCGGCGTATATTAACAACGTGACGCATCTGGGAGATGCATCACGTTGTAAAGCCCTGCGCCAATAGGGGTGTTCCGGCGCAAGGGAGGGCGTTCCTGCGCAGGAACGCATCCTAAAAGTGGCTGAGGGAAATCTACAAGATTTCAATCAGTCACTTTGAGGACAATGATGCGTGACTCAAACCCTGCGCCTGCTTGAAGCAGACGTACGGCTTGACACAGCATTGGGGAGATAGGGCACCCCAGAGAATTGATGGAACTGCACCATCGTTGCGACGCAACTCCAGCAATGCGCCACCTTTACGGCACAGATGCGTAACGCTTTGGTGACGTTTTGGGCCCATGGCGCGCCGCATTGTAATACGGCGCACCATGGGTGATGGTGGCGTGACGCACAATTACTGGCGCATCCCTGCAACTTTGCAGGGATGCGCCGGTAATTAAAAATCTGAACCTTAGTGTGTAGCATTGCGCAGTTCTTTCAACTACACTCATACATAATTTCACAGGCCAATGAAATGAACACAAAATCTAAAACAAATAAGCATAGTAGCAACACTACTGAGAAGGAGAGCAGTGTACCTGAAATGCACAGAAGATTTTGAAATAAAATGTACCTACAATGTAATGAGCAGCATTATTGCTCTTGTAAAAAAAACAAAAATTTGCAATATAATAACACAGCAGGAGAAAACATAGTAGTAAAGACATAGCTACTACTACTCACCAAGCCCGGGGATCTCAAGGCCAAGGAGGTCGAGCAGATCTCGCTCACGGGTCAGGACATCCGTCCAGCGGTGGGTGGCCTGGTTGTAGGTGCGCCAGACCCGAGAGTGGTGGTAAATGGCCTGGCACACCTTCTCCCACCGCTTCCGGCGCTCCCGGGCCCCGTACCCGGCACTGATCTTGCCGCCTCCCATGATGGTCCTGGGGAGGCGGCGCTGAACATAAAAAATGAGCTGGCCCACCTCCTCCGGGGTAAAGATCTCCCGTGGCATCACTAGCTCCCCCCTCAAACGCCCGCACGGGAGCCGGACACGGGGTGCGGGACCCTTCCCCTTCTCGGGATGCTTCCCGGCTCCCTTCACCATGGTCTGGGCGGAAAGGAATAAAGAAAATAGAATAGGGAAGAGAAGAAAAGAAAAGAGTTTACAAAAGTAGTTTAAAATTAACCAAAAGTAGCAGTAAACACAAAAATATAGGGCTAGAAAAATAGAGGGATAGATAATAAGTAAAATAGATAAAAAAAAACTTCAAACAAGCAAAGGATGGCAGAGATTGACAGAGGATACAAAGACCATGCCCAGAACCATAGCAATGAATGAGAAACAAGATGGCCGCGCCCGTTCACGACCGCGCGGGTAAGTTCGCGCGAGATTTTCCTTGCGAACACGCGCGAGACTGTACTGGCAAACCGCGGACTTTGCGAGATTACACTTCGCGCCCGGAAACGGAAATACGTCAGGCAAACAAGATGGCTGCGCCCTTGCACGACCGCGAGGGTAACTTCGCGTCTTGCGCTACGAGCGGCTCGCAAAAACGCACAAAACCTTGCCAACTAACACGCTGCAAAAAAAACAAATTGCATATTCGCACGAATTTGCGGCTTCCGAATCCGATCTTGCGCGTGTTCGCACCCCGCGAACCCCGCGAAATTGCAGAAAAACGAGTTTTTCAAAAGTGAAAGCACTCGGCAGGGGCAAGAGTTCAAACTCATCATTAGTAACAATTCCCGGTAGTGCTTCCTGACTGGGGCCCCTCCAGAATTCAGTTGCTAGTTGCAACAATTGTATGACCCTGCTCTGACCCTCACAGCAGGCTCATACAATAGCTACAAGTAGGCCACAAAGAAGGTCCTGGGGAAAAAAAATGCACTGCAACAGAAAGCAAAATTACAGATAAGGAAGCAGGTGCCAGACTGGAATTTTAAAACAGTGACACATTAATAAACTAACCCCAAATTAATTCATCTGAGTTGAAGCAGGGATGGTGTGCTTGCTTTTCCCCCCCATAATCTACAGTAATGATGAACCAGAGGGTGGCATTGATGTAACAGAGGGTTGCAGTGGTGAAACAGAGGGTGCTGGGAACCTGTGATGATGAACCAGACGTAGAAACAACATGATTCGCGACCGTTGCGCGACGAAATGTAAGTTCGCAATTGCGAACTGGTACGAAACCCTCGCGAACTGGCAGAAATCCTTGCGAACACAAAAAAAAAAAAAAATCCGCAAATTCGCAAGAATTCGCGGATTTTGCGGATTGCGAGTTCAAAAATCCGCAAATTCGCGAACGCGAGATCCGCAAAATTCGCTCATGCTTATAGGGTACCCACTTGCCTCACTTCCTTGTTGTGTGGGCGTGTGTGGACTAGCTGGTCTTTTAGATTTGGTCCTCTCTTGTAGGCAAAAATGGGCAAGGCGATGTCATCACCTCCGGTTTTTAGGATAGACCAGTGTTTTTTTATGATCTTTTGCATCTGGTTCGATCGACTGTTAAAGGTGTTTACGAAAGCAATGCGATCGGTCTTTTCTTTAGGTGGGAGGATTTCCAGTAGGGCCTCCCTGTTGTTGTTGGACGCCCTCTTTTTGGACTGGCGGATGATTTTCTTGGGATAGTTTTTCTCTTTCAATTGGGCCTCCAGATTCTTCGAGTGGGTCTCAAAAGATTCCTTGTTGGAGCAGTTTCTCTGAACCCTGAGGAACTGACCAAAAGGTAAGTTGTCCCTCAGGGCTCGCGGATGGCAACTATCATATCGCAATAGTGCATTCTTAGCCATTGGTTTGCGATATAACTCCGATTCGATACCAGTCGGAGTGGCATGTAGCCTAAGGTCCAGAAAGGCCAACGATGTTCTGTTGTATTCAATGGTGAACTTGAGGTAGGTGTTCTTACTATTCAACCATCTGTGAAATGACACTAGATCTTCTTCCGTGCCACGCCACACCACCAGGATGTCGTCAATGTAACGTTTCCATACATGTAGTGATGGTAAGTATGGATTGGTGGATACTAGGACATCTTGTTGCTCAAAGTTGTGGACGTACAGGTTCGCCAGGCTCGGCGCAAAAACACTGCCCATACTGGTCCCAGATGTTTGCAGGTAAATGGTATCCTCAAAGCGAAAGTAGTTCTCTTTCATGGCAATCTCCGCTAGATGCATGATGAAGTGTGTTGGAGTAATGGATTGGTGGTTATTTTGCTCCAACAATGTGCCTACTACCTCTAGGGTCTCGGTTTGCGGGATTGATGTGTATAAAGACTCAACATCAAACGATACTAAGATATCAGTTTCGATGTTATATTGTATTGTTGGAAGGAGTCTTAAGACATCTTTCGTGTCCTGTAGGAATGTTGGCATTGCTTTAACCATTGGATTCAGAAAATAATCGACAAAAGTCGAGAGTGGTTCCAAAACCGACCCAATCCCTGAGATAATGGGCCTGCCAGGAGGCGGCCTCTGTGGCTTGTGCACTTTGGGAAGGCAGTAGAAGTACGGAATCGTGGGGTGTTTGGTGACCAGGTATTGTCCTTCCTGTGATGTTATCCAACCCTCAGTTGTAGCTTCCTCTACTAAGGTACTTATTTTGGATTGTATTCCTTCTGTTGGATCTGCTCTCAAAGGTAGGTAGGATTTCCGATCACTTAATTGACGGAGACATTCATTTCTATATGTCTCGGTGTCTAAGATAACAGTGGCTCCGCCTTTATCGGCCGGCTTGATAATAATCCTATCATTGGATGATAGTAAGCGTAAGGCCAGCTGTTCATCTCTTGAGAGATTCATGAAGGGTTTGATCTCTGTTCTGTAGAGGTGTGCGACATCATTCTCCACAGCTGTTTCAAAAGTCAAAACCTTGGGAGGTAAGACAGCGCTCGGTGGATTGAATGAGGAAGGTCTCTTCAGTCCAGTGTTTTTGTCTCTAGTGGCGGTTTCCAAGTTTGTTGGTTTGGAAAAAAAGTAATGCAATCTTATTTTTCTAAAGAACTTTGCTAGTTCAATTTGAGCCTGGAAGGGATCACCTTTCTGGGTTGCTACGAAACCCAAACCTTTAGTCAAAAGGCGCTCCTTGTTGGTGGAGAGTGCATATGAACTGAGGTTCATCACGAGGCTGTCTGGTTGCTTGTCCCCGCAGTGTCTTGTGGGACTTTCTTCCCGCTGCGTAGGTCCATCCTCGATTGTGGTGGGGTGTTCGTATCCGTGTTCCAATGGACTTGTTGTGGCATGGTTCCTTGTCTCCTCCTGCCCCTGCCTCGTCTCTGGCCAAACCCTAAAAAAGGAAAAGTACCCGGGCCTTGTTGCATTTGGGGTGGACAGAAGGGAGGACCCATTTGAGGAGGACAATTTGGTCCCATCATCCAAGGGTTGACTGGCCACCATGGTTGGAAGTTGTTAAAGTTCTGCGGCTGGTTTCTCCAATTTCTTCTATTTCCTCGGCCCCAGGGGTTTGATTAGAAGGTCCAGTTTGTGATGTGTCTGAATCACTAGAAGCTCCATCTGAACTAGATGTGCCATAGGTAGAGCCACCCTTTTTGCCACCTCGATTGAATGCAGGCGCTGTATACGTGTCGCTAGTGTATGGGTATACTTTCTCCGTGGAAAATTTCGCTAGGTCTTTCTTAAACTTCTCTAATTTCGTGAATAGAATAGATTCCTTGAAGTCTTTATTACTCTTATCGGTATCGTCTTGTCCTTTTTTGAATAGTCCACTTTTCAGAGTGGTTTTTATCTGGCCCTCAAGTACCTGAATTTCAATTAGTATTGTATCCGCCACTCTTTTTGCGGTTTTAATAATCAGGACTAACCAATCCCTTGTGCACCTCCAGGCTATCATTGACCAATCCTTGAGAAATTCTTTATCATCAAGAAATAGGCGTGGTGCGTTATTGACAATGAGGCCTGAGGGTGCACAATTGCCTCGAAGGTATTGGGCCATGATCATACCATGGACAGATGTTCTAGAGTGGGATTTTTTTAGGATTAAGACTTTACTCCAACCATCATCGTTATTTGTTACCTGAGGTGGAGCCGGAACACTATCTAGCAGACTAGGGTTTTCATCCAGAATATTTTGTACCTCCGCACTCTCAAAAGCTAAGCCCCAATTGGTAGCCATCGTCTGAATGCCAAACACAGCAAAGGCACACTACAAAGGAAAAATCTCGCAGTAAACTCTATTGTGCTGGCGACCAAAATGATCAACCAGTGTTAAAAAGACCCACAGCCTTGGCTGTACATAACACACATCCAACAAACACTTGAGAAGGGTCTAAGGGCAAGTTTACCGACCGACCAGATATGTGCCCCGAACACAATATACAACAACAATTAATACCTGGGTCAGATAAAAACTACTCTGAAAAGTGGACTATTTAAAAAAGGACAAGACGATACCGATAAGAGTAATAAAGACTTCAAGGAATCTATTCTATTCACGAAATTAGAGAAGTTTAAGAAAGACCTAGCGAAATTTTCCACGGAGAAAGTATACCCATACACTAGCGACACGTATACAGCGCCTGCATTCAATCAAGGTGGCAAAAAGGGTGGCTCTACCTATGGCACATCTAGTTCAGATGGAGCTTCTAGTGATTCAGACACATCACAAACTGGACCTTCTAATCAAACCCCTAGGGGCCGAGGAAATAGAAGAAATTGGAGAAACCAGCCGCAGAACTTTAACAACTTCCAACCATGGTGGCCAGTCAACCCTTGGATGATGGGACCAAATTGTCCTCCTCAAATGGGTCCTCCCTTCTGTCCACCCCAAATGCAACAAGGCCCGGGTACTTTTCCTTTTTTAGGGTTTGGCCAGAGACGAGGCAGGGGCAGGAGGAGACAAGGAACCATGCCACAACAAGTCCATTGGAACACGGATACGAACACCCCACCACAATCGAGGATGGACCTACGCAGCGGGAAGAAAGTCCCACAAGACACTGCGGGGACAAGCAACCAGACAGCCTCGTGATGAACCTCAGTTCATATGCACTCTCCACCAACGAGGAGCGCCTTCTGAATAAAGGTTTGGGTTTCGTAGCAACCCAGAAAGGTGATCCCTTCCAGGCTCAAATTGAACTAGCAAAGTTCTTTAGAAAAATAAGATTGCATTACTTTTTTTCCAAACCAACAAACTTGGAAACCGCCACTAGAGACAAAAACACTGGACTGAAGAGACCTTCCTCATTCAATCCACCGAGCGCTGTCTTACCTCCCAAGGTTTTGACTTTTGAAACAGCTGTGGAGAATGATGTCGCACACCTCTACAGAACAGAGATCAAACCCTTCATGAATCTCTCAAGAGATGAACAGCTGGCCTTACGCTTACTATCATCCAATGATAGGATTATTATCAAGCCGGCCGATAAAGGCGGAGCCACTGTTATCTTAGACACCGAGACATATAGAAATGAATGTCTCCGTCAATTAAGTGATCGGAAATCCTACCTACCTTTGAGAGCAGATCCAACAGAAGGATTACAATCCAAAATAAGTACCTTAGTAGAGGAAGCTACAACTGAGTGTTGGATAACATCACAGGAAGGACAATACCTGGTCACCAAACACCCCACGATTCCGTACTTCTACTGCCTTCCCAAAGTGCACAAGCCACAGAGGCCGCCTCCTGGCAGGCCCATTATCTCAGGGATTGGGTCGGTTTTGGAACCACTCTCGACTTTTGTCGATTATTTTCTGAATCCAATGGTTAAAGCAATGCCAACATTCCTACAGACACGAAAGATGTCTTAAGACTCCTTCCAACAATACAATATAACATCGAAACTGATATCTTAGTATCGTTTGATGTTGAGTCTTTATACACATCAATCCCGCAAACCGAGACCCTAGAGGTAGTAGGCACATTGTTGGAGCAAAATAACCACCAATCCATTACTCCAACACACTTCATCATGCATCTAGCGGAGATTGCTATGAAAGAGAACTACTTTCGCTTTGAGGATACCATTTACCTGCAAACATCTGGGACCAGTATGGGCAGTGTTTTTGCGCCGAGCCTGGCGAACCTGTACGTCCACAACTTTGAGCAACAAGATGTCCTAGTATCCACCAATCCATACTTACCATCACTACATGTATGGAAACGTTACATTGACGACATCCTGGTGGTGTGGCGTGGCACGGAAGAAGATCTAGTGTCATTTCACAGATGGTTGAATAGTAAGAACACCTACCTCAAGTTCACCATTGAATACAACAGAACATCGTTGGCCTTTCTGGACCTTAGGCTACATGCCACTCCGACTGGTATCGAATCGGAGTTATATCGCAAACCAATGGCTAAGAATGCACTATTGCGATATGATAGTTGCCATCCGCGAGCCCTGAGGGACAACTTACCTTTTGGTCAGTTCCTCAGGGTTCAGAGAAACTGCTCCAACAAGGAATCTTTTGAGACCCACTCGAAGAATCTGGAGGCCCAATTGAAAGAGAAAAACTATCCCAAGAAAATCATCCGCCAGTCCAAAAAGAGGGCGTCCAACAACAACAGGGAGGCCCTACTGGAAATCCTCCCACCTAAAGAAAAGACCGATCGCATTGCTTTCGTAAACACCTTTAACAGTCGATCGAACCAGATGCAAAAGATCATAAAAAAACACTGGTCTATCCTAAAAACCGGAGGTGATGACATCGCCTTGCCCATTTTTGCCTACAAGAGAGGACCAAATCTAAAAGACCAGCTAGTCCACACACGCCCACACAACAAGGAAGTGAGGCAAGTGGGTACCCTATGGGACTTACCACCTGTGGTCGGACACCATCCGTGTGGGACTTGCACCGTCTGTCCCCAGACCTGCAAGTCCACCGAGGTCGACATAGGCACCAACCGCCCATGGACACAAAACAAGTTCACGAACTGCAACAGCAGTAATCTTATCTATTTGATAACGTGTCCATGTCCATTACGATACGTTGGCATGACGACCAGGAGAATACGGACGCGCATCCAAGAACACAAAAGTACAGTGCGCTGTCGGAAACAAGCTACTCGCCTAACAGCACATTTTTTGGAGAAGGGTCATGGTCCTGAGGACTTCTGCTGGACTGTCCTAGAACAACCGCACATTCCTGACTCATGTGCAGATGTCAGTCGTTTCCTGTTCAAAATTGAACAAAAATGGGTGTACCGCCTGAATAGCGACAAGGAGGGCCTCAACGAGCCAATACCCTGGATGTCCCTCTGATTAGTGCTCTGAATAGTGTCATTTTTTACCACTCAAAAACATCTAAACGAGTGTGGTTGCTAGCTGCCTATCGAACTATTGTCTCTACCTTTTAATAACCTTCTCAACACCAATGTGTATTAGTAACACACATGGGAGGGGCTTGCACCTAACCACATAGACACATTTTGCCTTAATTAGGTAGTGTACCCCCCTGCGCCAATTTTTCTAACTATGCACCCTGTTCGAACCCTGGTCTACAAATTACTATCAGGCGCAATTGCGCTTTGAACTACAAATCCCAGAACTCTTTGCACCACGTGACCGCACCTGGTCACGTGACGCCCAGCGGAGCAAAATACGAGCTTACAAAGAAGCTCTGCGATTCTTCGCCGGTGCCCCCCCAAGCAGTACCGAGGACTGCCCGGAGACACCGACGGAAAGGTGAGCGTGCCATCGCGCTCCTCGCTGCGCTTACTGACAAGCCTGCTAATACTCACATGGAGAAGTTACCGCTCCTAATGGGCTCTCCGTTGTTCTGAGATAAAGGGCTTTGCGCTCATCGCGGCGCTTACTGACAAGCTTGCTAATACTCACACGGAGAAGTTACCGCTCCTAATGGGCTCTCCGTTTTTCTGAGACAAAGGGTGTTGCATATCATATGGTAGTAGCAGAGACGATACCCATCTACCAGTATACAATCACGGCATTTTATTACAGTGCTAACTCGTTCCTGAGTTTCATCATTAAGCCACGCAGTTCTTGTTTAACTCAACGCATTGGTCACTGTATAATTTGGCAGACCTTATATGCGCTAACATCTGGTAGTAGCAGAGACGATACCCATCTACCAGTATACAATCACGGCATTTTATTACAGTGCTAACTCGTTCCTGAGTTTCATCATTAAGCCACGCAGTTCTTGTTTAACTCAACGCATTGGTCACTGTATAATTTGGCAGACCTTATATGCGCTAACATCTGGTACCTGCCTTCTCTGAACTTGCTATATCACGGCGGGGTGTCTACAATTTAACCATCAAACGATGCATTGGAGGTTTACACTACCTCCTGTCTCCAAGTAAACTCTATTTTATTTCCTTTCTCTTAATGAAACCGCGCTGTAAATGTTTTATGATTATCTTTAGAGCGGTGCTCCTTTTACCTGCGCTGCAGCCAGGTGGGGTGAAGCCTCTCAACCAACATACATGGGTGAGTGTTTACTAGAGAATGTGTCCTGGTATGAGTGAACATATTGCAATTTCAGTATGTTTTGAAATAAGAACTACTTGAGTAATTATTCATGCTCATTTCTTTGTTTATTTGTTCGTTTGTCTTTCATTTTGGATCCAATGCCACTATGCATTAACAGTATACGGTTGAGCACGCCTGGGATTCCCAGGTGATATTTTTTCATTATTATTCACAAGCAGTAGTGTATTTCCAACTAGGTCCTGAAGAGTGCATTAGAAACTCTGTTCTTTGTAATGCAGAAACATGTTGACCACTATAAAGTGCGGTTATTATTTAAAACCCGCACCCACACCTGCCTTTTAATCTTAGGGATTGGGAGATATTAATAAATTTCTTTTTTCTACCCAGTTCACCTACTTTTACTATTACCCCTCACTTTTCACTTTAACCACCATACACTGCTTTTTCATTAGCCACTTGCATTCTTTTCTGTACTTCCCGCATACCACATTCCGGTCACGGTAACAACTTACTGGCCGTTTTGTCTCCTGGGTAAGGAGAACCCAAATGATGACAATGAGGGCGGTACAGTGTGGCTTCTGATGGGAACTATATTCTCCATATACTCTTGAGCCTTGACTAGGCCTGTAGTTACCAACTTTCTCTCACTGGTGTTATTTTGCGTAGTCTTGGTATAGTGATCCGATTTGTCTGACCCACTTATATGTTCTTAGACCCCCAGGTATTAATTGTTGTTGCACCTTCCA